>NC_091747.1:79120003-79147503 GCF_043380555.1 Nothobranchius furzeri | reverse complement strand
ACACACACACACACACAAATGCTTTTAACAAACATCAGACATTCATCAAACACAAAAACTGAGGTGACATAGAAAATGTGTTCCAACTGTCCATGCTTTTCTCTGCAAATTACAAGAATTTTATTTAAATAATTTTCACTTTCATAATATTAAATTTTTAACCTTAGAAAGAGCAGATCTGTAAAATAAATAACCCAGACAAGCCTCTAATGTAGACAGCAACCTACAAAAATGGAGACCAGGATACCTTTTAAAATAAAAATAAAATAAAAATAAAAAAAGCATTCAAACTTCTAAAACAGAAATAATTGTCACTGTGGCTTGACAGTCCAACCACAAATAGGTAATCAATGTAACGACATAGGGGGCAAACAATCATCAGCCCAGGAGCTTGACCTCAGAATCAATTCTGTTCCTACAGTGAAATTTCAGAAGTGGTCACTGTGATGCAGACACCGACAGGTCAGAGTGCACTTATATGGATGGATGATGAAAACTATCTGCTCACCTGTGTTTGACCCTCACTCACAGCCACGGCCCATCCATCCTCATCTCTCCTTCAGGTCAGTGATTGTGTGTGACACCATATGTGTGAGCTTGTGTGGTAATTTAGAGTGATGATATTGACACTGATGACCAACTTTATATAGATTAACCACCAAGGAATCTCAAGGCTGAATGACAGCGCAATGACCTGCTTTTTAACTGCCTGAGTGTGTGTGTGTGTGTGTGTGTGTGCACGCGGGTGCACGTGCGTTTGTGTGCATGGATGTCTGTGTGAGACATTGTACTGGGAATTTGAAGCTTGAGGTTGAAAAGACCAAAAAGCCTGCTGCTTACTCTTAGATTGTCGTTTGACTTATTGACAACATTATCACTTAAAGCTGCAAGGACAAATTTGGAAACAAAAATAGCTCAAAACATTTTTCTTGCCTCTTAACAACATTCTAATATAGTATAGCTATAAATATGTTGTGGAGGTAAAAAAAACAAATAACTATTGAAGTGGTTCTCTCGCATTCGTCTAAAAACGTCCAACAATAATACATTTCAACCCAAAAGCAATTACTGGACCATCCAGTTGTTGGTCTGGCTGAACCGCTTCACCTCTGCACTTCCCCGGGTCCTCCATTCATTACACTCTTGTGTATTTAGCAGCAGAACACCACTGGTGTGAGGCTCTCTGCTCAGTAATGTCAGAGGAGAAACAGCCGGCGGCTTCCACTTTAAATTTAAGTGCAAACCACCAGAGTACCAAAAAGAAAAACACCATTTGAAGTCACAAACCACAGACGACGTTTGGACATAGAGAATGGGGACTGGTGTTTAGCGCTATGTCGTTTCATCTGGCATCGTGGGTTTCTGGTTCCAGCGAGGATACCCAAGGGGAGGGTTGAGTGGTCAGTGATGATGTCTGCGTTCAAAACCTAGCACGTTCTGTAGTCCTAAACATTTAAAATTCTAACACTTTTAAATGTTTTGGACTGACCAAACTAACTAAAATACTTTAGTTCCTTAGTGCAGAACTGGACTTAAAGCTGCTACAGCAAATCTACAGAATGTGCTAGGTTTATGTGTAAAATCTGCAGAAATAGTTGGGGTTTTTTCTGCTCATAAGATGCCTCTAAGCCATTCCTGATGTAACACATCTGCAGGTGTAAAGAAAAAATGTGTTTTTTTTTTCTTTACACCTGCAGATGTGTTACATCAGGAATGGCTTTGTGGCATCTTAAATGTGTGTTTAGTAGTAAAAAAGGAAATCATCAGAGCAGAAAAAATTCCAAATCTTTCTGCAGACGTCATTTCCCTGAGCAGAGGTGAGTCACACCATCTCCTCTCACCAGAATCTGAGTTCATTCTCCGCAGGTGGGGAGCAGAGGGAACTACAGCTGCAGACGATTCCCTAATCAGGAACGCGGGTTTAAAAGGAGGACGGAGACACTTCATTTTGCCGGATGATTGTACCAGTTCAGGTAGCACCAGCCACGCGATTCTGAAACTTTGAAACTTGTTAACTCGTGTTTTGACTCGCCTTCGACTCTTTGGATTATCGACCTTGGATTGTATTTTCGGATTTGGATTATCCCTTACACCTGTTTGTCTCGCTCAGGATCACCTCGTCATCTCTCACCCTCGCTGTCTTCACTTCTGGAATTATTCAACACGTCTCGTCCTCCTCCGCCATTCCTGCTCGGACTTCCCTCTGCTGCCTCACTCCTACGAAATCCCTCACCCTCTGCTCAGCGTCCTCCCCGGCTTCCCTTCCCCTCATCATTCAACCTGAACACCTCAGAGACCCGAGCCGTCTTGGCTCCTCAGCACAGGACTTCCCTGTTGCAGTTTTCAGTTCCCGTTTATAATAAAGACATTTTTACTTTACTACTTTGGACTTGTGTGATGATTCTGCATGTCTTGGGTTAGGCACTTACCTCGAGCCATGACAGCAGATTAAACTCTTATTTAGGAAGGATGGGCTGGGATCCTGTTCTTTTTGCAGACAAAAATACATTATGGGCTCTAGGCAAGATGTGGTTCACTCATTTAATCAATACATTTGCAGTGATCTCTAGTAGATATTAATGCCTTGTAAAAAAGCTCTGGTGCGCCCGTTTCAGGAGCTAGAAGTAAGACACATCATAGTTGAGATTTAGTCTGCAGGATTTGGTCTTTTTTCCGGACATCTCACCTTGGATTGGATCACAGCAACGTGACTCTACTGAACTGCACATTAAACTCAACAGTGACTGATTATAATCAGAAATAATAATTGAAACTTTTATTTTTCAGTGTTCCACACCTTTAACATGCAGAAGAAAGAAATGACTTATTTATAACTCCCTGGCTACTCAGAGAGACTGGGTGTTGTTGGTTAGTCCAGGGAGGGAGGATCGGGAACACTGCCTGGATGGGGAAGAGTCGAGCATGATGACGCAGTCACATCCCATACAGGCTTTTGCAATAACTTAGCAGAGCTGAAGGGAGGAAGCAACGGAAACACGTAAATGCATGCATGAAGCCAAAAACCACGTTGGGGGTGTTTTTCAAAAGGAAATAGAAATAAAACCTGGTCAAAAGCTCTAAAAACTTGGTTTTACATAATAGTGTCTCTTTAAGAATATAAATATTGTTCTTTACATTATATTTATTTACATAAACATCAACTGTAACACCTAAGTTATAGCTTACCTATACATTTTGTATTACTTCCAGTCACTTTCTACAGGACTAGCTGCTTAAAAAATGTCCTTGCTGAAAGTGAATATGTAAAATTTTCACTTTCCTGCATTAAAGAGCCTCCATCCCTTTTCTCCATGTATTACTGCTGACCTGTGAGTGTGTGTGTTTGTGTGTGGGAGCTGGTGTGTGTCCACTAATGACACCAATCAGAATTTCCTTTAGGGGGATGAGGTGAGAGTTTCGCACTGACCCTTTTAATACGTCTGCATCTGTGTGAGTAAAGGGCTAGGTGTGGGAGGTTGTTTGTGCTCACTGACCTCTTAAACACCCCTGTGCTTGTCAACACACAACACAACCACTGGACTGTGACCTGCCAAGTAAAAAGCTTACGCTGTACCCCTCACACTCACATCTCTCTCTCTGCCCCGTTTTAACTCCAGACTCTTTTTGAGCCCGCTTTCTCTCAGACACAGAAGCTGTCAAACCTGAAGCTTTTTCCTCACTATATCAAAAATGCCATCCCTGTATAACCCCTTATCCCACCCCCCACCCCTTCCATCTTGGCTGTGCCGTCTTATTATAATAGCATCTAATTTGTCCATGTATCCATGCGTAGGGCCAGGCTGCAGCACCAGCAGAGAAGAAGGGGTCTGCTGTGGTAATTGGCCATGATGAAGTTTGGCCAGTGGGGTGACAGGCCCGCTAAGGAAGATGGATCATTCTCATTCGCACCCGTAAATGTTGTCAATTCCACCGCTCATACAGCGCCATCAGACCTCATCAAAGCAACGGGACGCAGCTGCCGGGCCATGGAGGGGTTGGACTGAAGGGGGGGTTGGTAAAGCTTGTAGGGAGGAGGTGGGAAGGATTGAGGCTCAGGAGAAAAGGAGATGGGAATACAGACCAGGTACCAACTGTTAATCAGTCCAACAGAACAAACTCTAAATTCTGTATCCACAGTTGAATTTTAGCAGTATTTTTGTTTGAATTTATCTGAACATCCGACATTCAAAGATGCGTTTTACTCTACACAAACAAAGTTTTACAGCATCAACATAAATTATCCACCCATTATCTGACGCGCATCCTCCTTAGTATTGTCACGGTAGCTGGTGTCTAACTCCAGCGATGGTGTGGTGAGAGGTGGGGACACCCTGGACAGGTTTCCAGTTCATCTCACGGGGACACACAGAGACAAACAACCAGTCACAAAATAACTCACACCTAGGGACAGTTTAGAGTTTACAGACTGCCTGATGGATATGTTTATGGTCTGTGGTAGGAAACCGGAGCCCCCAGAGAAATCCCAACATGCTAACTCCGGCCAGCATACAAAAATGGGCCTAATATGGAATCTCCATAGGTATAGGCAAACTCTATGTGTAGAAATCCCTACAGGGGTTTGCCCACATAGATTTTAACGGGCTCTAGGTGGGTTTTCAGAGGCATGAAGATGGTCTTACTCAACCATGGGCCTCTTAAAATCTGTGTGGCCCTGTGGGGCCACCATGGAAACAAACTTGTTGGGACCCATAAGGTTTGCTCACATATATTCCATATGTGGCCCACCTATGCCTGCAGGCTGTCCTGCAGAAAGTTAGCACGGGCATGATTTGAGCTGGCGTCCTTCTTGTTGCCAGGCAACAGTGCTACCAACTATACCACCATACATTCCCAACAGCAAAACAATGAAACTCAAACAATGAAAATGTCTTATTTGAGATTTTGGAAAAAATGTGAGGAAATTAAAATGTTTTGCAATTTCTAAATGATTTCCACCATATTGACCATAACAAGGATGACCAATTGTAGCGAGCTTAACTTTTATCTGTTAGTACTATGTTAATATAATTTGAATGGCTGTAGTTTATTGGGATGGATTGCCTAAACTGGATGTGATACAAACGTAGCTTCCTAAGTAGGTTTTTAAAGTCCGGTTTAAACATGATCTCAGTGTCACACAGCAAAGAAGCAATACATGTAAATAGACAAACCCTTCGAATCACGATATCGTCTTATGGTTTGTTGGGTTTGGGCACCAAAGTGACTGTCTGGTTTCTGCAGAAGTCAATGTCTCAACAGCATTTCAACAGACAGAATAATGCACATTGATAACAAACTTGTGATTTTTTTTTTCATTCTTAAGCCAAGAATGGTGTTATTATTATTATTATTATTTTGTTTTTTACAGTTTCTCATGTTGGTTGGTTGGTTTTGCTTAGCTAAGATTTACAAGTGAACAAGCAAATAAAAGCATCCAAAATATGCCACCAATGCACTTTGACTCAGAGCTGCATTGATGTTCAGACAACTCAGATATTTGACACCAAAAGCAGATGAGTCCTAACACACACACACACACACACACACACACACACACACACACACACACACACACACACACACACACACACACACATACACATACACACACACACACAATTTGCATAATAATATTTCCCTATTCCTCCTTTCTCCAAATAGCTCCCGGTTTCTCCCCCGTCCGTCTCACTTTCTCTTTCCCTGCATGGTCTTGTGTACTCCTGATAGAAAAGACTCGACTATAAACAAACACAATTCCCTCTGTGGGCCCGCAAACGGAGACAGCTGTTGTCGGGGAAAGAATTTATCCGGACTCAAACTGAGCGTGGCAACATACAAGAGGGTTTCCATTCTCAGACAGACAACTGACCTCGCTCTGAGGAGAGGCTGAAACATGTTTGAGCTTTTCACCGGAAACATTTAGCTGCGTTTGATGATGCTTAAAAACCTGCTATCGATACAGAAAATTTGACTTTTGCTGATAAAGCAACACTTAGAGATTTCACTGCAGAAATGAAATTGAATTAACAATTCTAGAAATAGTCACTACATATTTTGGTCTACACCAGGGGTATTCAGTTCTGGGCCTGGAGGGCCAGAATCCAACAAGTTCTAGTTTTAACCTGCTTCAACACACCTGATTTCAATCAGCAACTAATTAACAGGCTTCTGCAGAGCCTGATGAGCTGCTGCACATGTGATTCGACAACTGAATCAAGTGTGTTGGAGCAGAGAAATCACTATAACATGCTGGATACCTGTCATCCGGGCCTGGAATTGAATAGCCCTGGTCTAGACTCTGAAAAAATGAAATCGTAAGAGTGGATGGGGAATTCTGCTATCAGCAAGTAGGAGGTTAGTCTAAACTAAACCCTCTATGTTGACCTCTTCCCCCAATTTTAATCCAAATTGGAAAAATACACCACTACACTCCAGTCTACACAAGCACACAAAACTGTGTGTGTGTGCTGGACTGGAATCTCCAGGCCTAGCACCCCCAAATGGTTTCCCTTTGGCAGGGGGCCAGTGCCCTCTAGCTGGCCCCCCTTCTTCTCTGGGCTCGGGCCTGTCCTCTGGCTGTGGTCCGTCTGTTGGTGGTTTTCGGCTGAGGGGGGGACTCTGGCGTGTGTAGGACCTGGGCTGTTGCAGGGCAGCCCCTCCCTCATCACATACACAACATTAAAAAACCAAAAACAAAACAACACTCATGGTGACAAATCCACAAACACAGCTTTGCACACAGAAGCACACAAGCACAAACATATTCTATTAGATACACACACACACACACACACACACACACACACACACACACACACACACACACACACACACACACACACACACACACACACACACACACTTGGTGTATTGAGAGCTACAATGTAGCCACAGCTGCCCTGAGGCATGCTGATGGAGATGAGGCTGCTGAGCAATGGTGCCACTAATTCTTCCAACCACCACCAGCGGGTTAAGGGTCTCGGCCAATGACACAAAAGCAGACCTCTCTGCCAAGGGCCGGGATTGATCTCACATCCCTCCAATTACTGGACCACCCGCTCCACCTCCTGAACTACTGCTGCTCCCCCAGATCTCTCGTTTTATGTCAAATAATGTGATGAAAAAAAGTGGCAAACTCATGTTTGATGATAAAAAAAATGAAAGGCTAAAATAAAAATACTTTAATTTACAATGTCTGCGTTATAGAGATATAGAAGCTTCCTTCCAAACTTCAGGTTTTCTGTGTTAAGTTCTCAACTATGCAACCATTACTGAAATACATTTTTTTGCTATATAAACAAAAAAACTAGATATTTTGTTTCACCCCTTTCAGACTGACTCAGAATAATAAGAAAAAAAAAATAATCCTTTCTGACAAAAACACATCTGATCAACAGAACTGAAAAACACAGATCTCTGTGGGTCTGGGTTTTTCGGAGTTCAGGTGGGGCACTTGGACCCGGAGCAGCTGTCGTGGTCTGAGGTGAGCTCATCCTCTAATCAGCCTCTAGCATTCATTCCAGGTGAGCGGTGTCTGAACGGGACCAGCTGCAGCAGATTCATCATCAGCCTCGGCTTAAGAGGAGGAGGGAGACCACTGCTCAATGCTGGTTGATTACTCCACATGGGTGTCTTCAATTGGATATTCTCCTGCCACTCAGTGTCTAGTCTAGTCTAGTCTAGTCTAGTCTAGTCATATTATTGATCAGTCTACCTGACATTTGCGCCTTGTTTTTCTCAGATCCTGCTCAACCTCACACCTTCAGCCATACTCCTGGACCTCTCTTCAGCCTGCATCTTACTCCTCACAGTCCCGTTCACCACCACTCATCCACCCTCCTCTGGAACCCTTACCTCGACCCTACTGGACACTTGGATCCTGCCACCTCAGACCTCCCCACGTACCATCTCCCCAGCAGCACCGTAAGACCTCCACTCCTCCTTGACCTTCAAAACACCAGACCTCCTAATCCAGAATCTACTTGAAGGTCCAGTTCTGCAACACCCCGCCACACACACACACACACGATTCTAGATGTCTTGGGTCAAGCACACAAACACCAACGTGACAACAGCATGGGTTTGGGAGGGGGGTGTTGGCTCTTCTGATTTATCAGCTGAGTAATAAGAAGTGATTAAAGGGAAATTCAAATGAACTCTCCTTGGCAGGCTTCCTCACACACACA
Organism: Nothobranchius furzeri; assembly: GCF_043380555.1. NCBI lineage: Eukaryota > Metazoa > Chordata > Actinopteri > Cyprinodontiformes > Nothobranchiidae > Nothobranchius > Nothobranchius furzeri. The sequence continues at coordinate 79,139,317 of NC_091747.1, read as the reverse complement.
CACAGGAGCACGTGCACATAAATTATTAGGGGGGCTTAATAGACTACAGGGAGAGGTGCATGAGAGGAAGATAAGATAAAAGAAGGGCTTGTTGAGGAAAAGGAATGAAGAAAGGGTCTGAAACAAGAACAGAAGAGTAACTAATGGTGACGGCTCCAATTGCATTTGCTTTTAGTCCGAGGCTTTTTATGGGAGATAAAGTGAAATGAAAACAGATTTCTTATGCAGCAAAAATAAAAGAACTTAAATGAGGGAATCAATTGAAAACTGAAATTGACCCTTTGCCCTTTTTTTTTTTGCACACAATTTCTTTCATAACAGCATCACCACTCGGGCCAAGTGTATCCGACACCTTTAGTCACTATAACATGACCCTCCTTGACCACACACACGCACGCACGCATGCACACACATACGCACGCACGCCCGCACACACACACATCAAAGAGGCTGAGCTGTAGCTGTCAGTGTTAAGGGTGTGCCTGTCAATCATCCCCTTTTAAAAAGAAGGAGGTGTGTGCGTGTGTGTGTGTGTGTGGATTTCTTTGTACTGCAGCTTGACCCCAGCGTGACCCGGATTTCAAAGCTGCTGTCCCAAAAGCAGACTTGACCGAGCTCAGAGAAAACACTGAACCAGGAATGATGGTTATTATGGTCTAGAGTCTCAGTCTATAGAGCTACAACAGCCTACAACCTGTCCACCTCTCGCTCTGTGTCACTGAACTCCCCATGTCGGTCAACTGGAGATGAATGGGTTAAACAGGCAGACTTGCCCTGTAGGTCCAAGGCTGCAACCTGTTTGTGTTTCCATATTCTGAGACTATTCTGGTGTGTGTGATTGTACTTCTGCCCTCGACACTGACTAGATGAGTGAGCCTCTATAGAGTTAAAAATAGACAAAACCACTGGAACAGAAGGACCCTTTTGAGATGAGAAGTATTTTATACGTGTGGAGACGCATAAACATATGCACAAATCACACAAAGCACACGCCTAACAAACTCAACAAATCCAGTTTTGTTTGAAGGATTGTGGGTTAGTTTGATAAAAACTATGTGAGGTTTTATTGCCCAAAATTATTTTTGCTGACATCACATACAGCATGTTTGATGTTTAATAAATGCTCTTTACTGTTAATCAAAGATGAATCACCATGTTTTTATTGACACATCCTGTCCACAGCCCTGTAAACACGGTCAAAGATCAAAGTTCTAGTTGTTTCTGACAGATTCACCAAAGTGTTGTTTAATTCTTCTCCATTCAGACTGTCTAAATGTGCAGCAGATGTTAGGACTGAGGACACAAGTTCACATTTCACAGCTGAACAGACCACGAAGCTGTTTTCTGTTGCAGGGGCTTTAGCTCCTTAGCAAGGTGCGTTAGATTTTGTCAGGTTCGTTGGCAGATCTGAAGCGTGACTGAGAGTTCTGTTGCCCAGACGCGGAGTGACGGAGATAACCACGCCGGTTATCTCCTGTAGGTTTAGCTTGAGGGTTTAGAGGGCTGGTAAGCCTGGAGACTCGATACAAAGTCTGGTGAGAACGATGACTGAGCAATGAATGAAACACCGGCACTTCGTTAAGTAGTGTCGGCGTGATGACGTCAGCCGCCACGTTGGTGGCAGGAATGGTCGGAATGCAGTCAGCTGGAGGAGTTCGTGACAGATTTAGGCCCTGTTCACACGTAGCCAGGGATCTGCCAAAACGTAGATATTTTTCTACGTTTTGGCCTGTCATCCACACGAAAACGGAGTTTTTTCACACGAAAACGGATCTTTTTAAAAACTCCGGCCAAAGTGAAGATCTGCGTTTTCTCCGTTTTGGGTGTCTGCGTGTGGACAGACAAAACCGGAGTTTTAAGGTCCGCGACGTCACTTTCCGCGACAAAAAATGCTGACATCACGTGTGCGACCTGTGTTTACACTAGCCGACAGCATGGATGCCCTCAGAGCTGCGCTCGCTTTATCAACTGTCCAAGCGCTTTCTGCTTGTTTGTTTTTGCAAGCGGAATTACTGCTCCTTGCGGAAGACCACAGACGAAGGACGAGGTTAAGAACGGGGGAAGTACTGCCGCCTACAGGTCTGGCATGTCCTTAACAACGTATTTATCCGGGTACGTGTGGACAGAGTTTTATTTTTAAAACGAGGTGGTGTGGATGCAAGTTTTTGGAGGGGCGGATATTCGTTTAAAAAAAAACCCGGCTACGTGTGGACTAGGCCTTAGAAGATGAAAAGGTCTGAACAAGAAGACGGAGACGAACTAAACCGGAAGCATGACAAGAAACAAAAAGAAGGCAAGATAAAATAAATGGCAGTAGCTAACTCTGTAATGCAGAGTGGGAAACTCAGAGTAGAGAAGACCAGGGAAAAGCCAAACAGAATAGCAACATCAGCCTGCTTCCATGTTGTTATTCAGAGTGCTGCTAACACCTGTCCATTCTCCTCAGATTTACATTCATTCACTGGTGTGAGAAAGGGCGGAAGGTCAATTTAGAGGCAGCATTAAGACCCGCAGGCAGACTTTCTCTCATCCCCGTCGCTCACAAGCGCCCACACATGCAGCTCATTCCCAAGTGCATCAGCATGCAGATAGCTCCATCACTGTCCTCCAAGCAGCAGGAAGTGAGGTCATAATGAAAGCTGGGTCAATACGCTCATTAGCCCCTGCAGTGAGTCAAGATTATAGAAACATCAATAAAACGGGCTGACTGGATCTTGTATGAGTCCATCAGACAACAGGAAGTCGCTGCAGCGCATCTGGCCAGAAGGAGGAAACAGAATGTTTGCGTTTTCACAACAGTGAGCAAATGAGCCGCATGAGAGGGAATAATGACGAGAAATGCTAAGCTGATGTAGACATGGTATGGCAAGGCATAGCAGGCAGGCTTTATAGCTAAATGCAAACCTAAAACAACACTGACATTAGTCGGCGTGCCCCAGGACCGATGTTACTGATGCCCTAACGTCTGAACAATCATTCGTCTAACCATAAAAATATCTGCACACTTCAAGATTCCCTTTTTCTTTCTTGTGGAAGAATTTTTTCCAAGGCTTCTGTAAGCAGCGCACAATTTGCATAAGCAGGCTGAGTCAGCATTTCCCTGAATGACTAAAAAGACCACGCTGCTGTCGTTCTGTGATTTCAGTTATTGTTAACAAAAAGGCTGAATACAAAAAATTCTGATTAGTCCAATTGTGTTTTCTGATTTTATTTTTGTTTGCTTGTGAGTTCATTGCTTGTCTCATGGTTTATTCATCACAACAGGAAAAAGGCTGATGAATTTAGATATGTGTGGAATAATTTATTTGTTTGTTCATTTTTTTAAATCTTGGTTTTTAGGGAAACAATCACACTAAAATGATTTTTAAATTCAAACTGACCACAATTTTATTATGTAAAACTAAATTTGAAAAAAAAAATTTTTTTTGCTTGTTGACATGAAACAATAATTGCTGGCTGCCTAATCTTTGGTTTGACTTGTTTCGCTCAAGCTGCTAAATAAGCCTCAACCATATTTTTTAAACAAGAAAAATCTAGCTGTCGTGTGAAAGTGACCCCTCGTCAAACCTTTCCAGCATTGCTCAACACTCAGCCCAAAGCCTGCACGATGCCTCGCCCTTACCTTGCCAGAGTCATGGCTCACATAGAGCTCAGTGCTGGATTGGATTGGAAAGGACGGTTGTCTTTCAAAGAGGCGGTCCAGTACCTCGATCTGCTGTGGCGAGAACAGTTCCCCTCTCATCTGCTTCCTGAGGAAGTCCCGCCCACTGTGGCCATGTCCATTTGCCAGCGGCGACTCCTGCAAACCTGCCCAGAGAGAGGAAAAATGAGGTGTGCAGCCAGAGTTTTTAGAAGAAAGCAAAAAGCATCGAGTCTGCAGGAATGATGGAGGGAAATTGGAAAGGACGACTGAAGGGGGGAGTGGTGGCTAGGGGTGATAACACAATCTCTACGACAGATGTGGAGAAAGAAGTTAGAGGACTTGGAAAAAACTCCAGTGAACTGATTCGGGATTGAGTGACTTCATAGATTGTGAAAACTGAGAAAATCGCATACAAATGCAATCCATTACCAGGCATAGGGTGTCTCTCCCTCTTGATCTCTCTGAAGTACACATTCTCCTCCCATATAAACACAATTCCCGGGCTTGCTCGCCGTATCACCCGTACACACACACATACACACAAATATATATTGCTTTGGCATCAGTATTAGACTGTGAGCTCTCGTATCCTGCAGTTATTGCCGAGCGGAGGGACCGAACGAGACAATTATAAGAACTCTGAGGAGTTGCAGCCCACAAATGATTAGAAAAGAGGGAATAAGAGAAAAAGATAAAGAGAAAAAGGGGATGAGGGTGAAAATCCCCCAATATAGAGCCAATTCATTGCTCCGAACTGCTCCTGAGAGCCTATTTTAGTCCAGGAGGTCACTGTGTGTTTAGTGTGTGTGTGTGGGAGTGTGTGTCCAGGGTAGCGATGTGACGGACAGCTGGAGAGGAGTGGGGGACTTCAAACATCTATATATATTTTTCATTTGGACTGAAAATACAGATTCATTTGTGCCAGGCTTCGGTCATCGGATAAAGATGAGTAATGTGGCGAAGAGAGACGAGACAGGAAGAAGAAAAGCTGAGGCTTTACAGCCGCTGTTCCAAATCAGAAGAGGAGTCTTGCTTCTCGCAGGTTGAAACACATTTCCTTATTTTTAGGTTTTTTATTTATTTTATTTTGTCTCCCCAGTCGGTTCCCTTGTTCTTTCAATCAAACGTCAGCGATGTTTGTGTCTGCACAGAGCTGGGATGTTTTAACATTTAGTCCAACAAATCTCTCCTTCAGACCAAAGTTTGGCTTTTATTTGCATCCTAAAACTTTGAAGATTAGAACACACAACATCTTCAGTCCAACGGTGTGTTGTAATTGGCCTGTTTACCAGTAAAGAAGTCACAGTTTAACTTTCTTAAAACTAAAAACAGTGTTATTGTTTCTAAGAACACAGTCCTGAAGCATGAATGCACCTTTTTTTTATAAACCTGCCAACAAGCACACACGAGGACTTTGGACCTCAACTTCCCACATGTTTCCTTCCTGTTATTGCCTCTTCAGCTTTAAATTCTCTTGAAGCCTGCTTGAGTTTTGCACCAGAATGACTCTTTAGAGATCCAAGAAATTCTTGCAGTAAATAATTTATGCATCAATAAACCCCAATGGTCAGATAAAGCTTACATTTGTGTTTTTATGTGTTAAATAAACCTACTGACCGTTTATTTTCACTTCAATTATGTGAAGTGAAACAAATATTTTCATTTCAATCATCATCTAAATTATTTTCAAACATTCCATTCATCTGTCTGTCTGTCTGTCAGTTTCTCCATCTCCCTCTGCTTATCCGGAGTTGGGTCATGGGGGCAGCAGCCTAAGCAGTGAGGGCCAGACTTTCCTCTCCCCAGCCACTTGGGTCAGCTCCTCCGAGGGAATCCCGAGGTGTTCCCTGGCCAGACGAGAAACACAGGTCCCTCCAGCGCATCCTGGCTCTTCCTTTAGGTCTCCTCCCGGTTGGACGAGTCCAGAAAACCTCACCAGGGAGGCGTCCAGGAGGCATCCTGATCAGATCAACTGGCTCTACTCAATATGGCAGCAGGTCTACTCCAAGCCCCTCTCAGACGACCAAGCTTCTCGCTCTATAAAGGAGAGCCTTTTCATTCAATAATTTCTTGTATTTAAGGAGAAAACCAAAGCCTATCTGCAGCAGGGTGGGAGGTCTGTTGAAAGCCGTGAACAAAATGAAAAACTTTTTGAAAACCATGGTTTGGGTTTGTGCAGGTGCTTTTAGTAAACCTTGTATCTTAAGATCCCATCACATTCACACAGAGCTAACCAACTCACATTCCCAGTACACAAAACCTCTTTCACCGCTCTCTCGCAAACACCCTCCTCAATCGTAATCTCTCTTTCACTTCTGTAGTCTCACACACACGCACACACACTCATCTACAGAGGCTGTGAGCAGAGAGAGTGTACGGTTCAGGTCTCTGGTGACAGACCAATCAGGGGAGAGATAAAGGCAGTATGATGCTTTAGCCTGGTAACCCACAGCAACCCATTTAATCCCACTGGCCAGTCCCATGATGGAATTCAATTGATCAATCATGTAGCTCTGATGGCACCATTTCAGCTCGTTTATTGCTTTCTGCCTTCTCTCTGTTGGACACACACACACAGAGATATACACACATGCACACACACATGTCCATACATGCACAAACACACTCTGAAAGACTGACCAAGAGCTTGACACTAAAGAAAACCCAAAAGGCAACCAGAAAGACACCAAAGAGGGTAACAGGATGTATCGTTTAAGCAGAAAGAGCAAAGCTTTGACTCGTTATAATCAATGTTGTCTATTCGTGTGTGTGTGTGTGTGTGTGTGTGTGTGTGTGTGTGTGTAGGAGGGTGGGTAGCTTGATATGCGGCTGGTCTCATTGTATCCATGGATGGGTAAAGAAACTCATTGCCGTGACGGGTTAAATCCTTTTCAGTGTTGGACACATACACACACACACACACACACACACACACACACACACACACACACACACACACACACACACACACACACGGCTGCCTCTATCTCTGCGATTCAGTCTCAGAAGGGAAGCGTTTCTCTTCCCTCTTTTTCAGAGCTGAACAAAACAAACAATGAGTCCTCATTGTTCCCTTCTTTCTGCTTTTTTCCTCTCCTCTCCGCTTCTTCTGTCTTGCTCTCTGTCACCATCTCAGCATGCCTTTAGCCACTTTTCAACAACGCCGGAAACAGTTGAAATTGTTAAATCTCAGAACTGGGAAGAATTGGAGTTGGCACCTATTCAGTTTGACCTCACAGTTCGAGCCGCCAGTTAAATGTGTGTTTGTGCGTGTGTGTGTGTGTGTGTGTGTGCATGTGTGCATGCCTGTTTGTGTCCAAAGATCAAAGTTTTGGAGGTACTGAGCGGAGCTGTGGTTCAATGGCTGAGATTTCCTCCTTGCTCTCCTCTGTCCTCTATCTCTTGCTCACTCCCAGCTTGCTTTATTTGGTAAGCTGCTGCATGTCACAGTGGATGCACAAAGGGGTGAGAGGTCAATGTGGCATTCTGAGTAAATGCCACTGAAACTAGTCCTTCATGCTTTACAGATTGTGGAGTGACTAGTGATTTCTGCACCATTTTCCTTCAAACATGCTGAACGTAGTTTACACGAGACGTTGGAAAGTGAGACATTCCCATGAGTGACTGTCTCACCTGTCCATGAGTCCATGTCCAGGCAGGATTCGCTCAAACGAAAACACGCACACACACACGTGCACACACACAAGCAGCTTCAGTGTGAAACTGAATAGGTTTAAGGTACAATAGTCCCCTTTTGGCCCCACAAGTCAAGTTCTTCCATTCATACCCATTCATATCTATTCTGCCTCCAGTAACCCCCTACTTCCCCTCGCTTTGGCTGGGGGTCATAGGTCACCACAGGGCTTTGCCCTCACACACTCCTCCCACCGACACACACACATGCTGCTGATCCCGCCTTTCAGAGTTTCTAGCTTTTGCACAGCTGCTGCTTGCTTCCTTATGGTCATGTTCAGTTGTGTTTTAGAATTCAGGATTTAAACTGAACAACCAATGAAATGGTAGGAATTCAATTCAATTCAATTCAAAAATACTTTATTAATCCCAGAGGGAAATTGATTGCTGTAGTAGCTCAGAATAATAATAATAGTCAAGTCTCAATAGAATGTGTTGAAACAAGATGAGATTTGATCAGAAACATTATGATAACAACATGATTCCACAGGTGTTGGTAAAATACAACAATAGAAGATGACTTTATATAACAGGGTATGATACTGTGCTTTAAGATAGGTTTATGCTTGACGCGTACGCGAGGTTCGCACAACTCCACCCGGCAAAATTGCGTCATTTTAACAACCACGCCCCTCCACCGCGCCTCCGCACGGCCCAAACTTTTCGCACCGCGCACCTAGGAAATTTTTTAACCCCGCGGACGGTCGGACGCGGAAAAACATGGCGGACCGGCAAGAACTAGTATGGCAGAGGTTCGTAAATACAGACATTTGTATGATTCAGCTCTCAGAGATCACCGTGATCAACATGTTGTTAATAATTCTTGGAGAGAAATAGCTCGCACTGTCGGAAAAGACGAGAACGCTGTTAAAAATGCTGAAATGTCATGTTGTAAACAACAGTAATTTCTACTTCTACTTTGGTGTAGTTTTACTTCCGGAACTGCGCTGCTCTGGGTGGCTGCATGTTGGAGTAGCTCTGTTGACTATATGTAAGTTTAGCCTTTTCTTGGGCATTTTTTCTTCTAGTTTCTCAGGAAAAACTGTATTTTTTTGGACACTTTACTTTTCAGTTTCTGGTGCTGTGAAGCTTGGAGGATTTTTACTGCTATTTTTTAGCTTTTTTCGCTTTTTGAGCATTTGTTATGATGTGTAACCATGGCAACAAGCTGGTTTACAATCGGGAGCAGCTGATTAACATGGGAAAGGCTGAAATAATACCTCAACTAAAGCCACAAATCCCAAATGAGCTAAAACGCAAGAAGCCTGGGTGCAGAGCGGGAGCAAAATGGAGACAGAGAAAGAGGAAATTCAAAGCATCTCTTCCATCGATCATAATGGGCGATGTGAGATCACTGGCCAACAAGATGGAGGAACTCCAAGCCCTTTCAAGGACTCAGCCAGAGTATCGGCAGTTTCGGAACCACTGGAGGAGATAATACAAAGAAGGATTCTCCAGAGAATCAAGAACATGATGGACAACCCTGAGCATTCTCTTCACAAGACTGTCCGACAACGGAAGAGTGTCTTCAGTCAGAGGCTTCTTCAGTTTGGCTGCAACACTGACCGCTACTGGAGATCCTTCCTGCCAACAGCCATTGTAATATACAACAACTCTTTGATGACTTGATTATTGTTATTATTCTGAGCTACTACAGCAATCAATTTCCCTCTGGGATTAATAAAGTTTTTTTGAATTGAATTGAATTGAATTGTTGGATGCATGCCGTAGAGCTCCATGCTGCCCCCTACAGTTTGGGAGAATATTGGCTCACCGCAGAGACGAGCCGCACGAACCATAAAAATGCTGCGAGTTGTGAAGCGCGTTCCATCCGTGAGCCGCATCACCAAGCGGAAAGTGAATGCGTCAAGCATAAACCAAGCTTTAGTGCTCAAACACAAGTTTAACATAATGCCATAAAATTAATCCTGATACAACGAGATGTGATATGATACTGTGTGTCAGAGATGACGATACACTGATTTGATGCAGGATAATACGATACAACATGATACAAAACAATGTGATTTTAAAAAGAGGTCGTTTAGAAATGTATCTTGTTTTAAGAAGTAAAATCGCTCTCCAATGCAGATTAGTCACCTTTCATGTTAGATATTTTTGTACCACTGTTTTTACTTCTGTACCACAGCAGCTGAGGCCGATTACAAATAATACAAATTGCTTTTTGCAGAAGAAAATATTTTCTTTCATCTGTTCTCTAAGATAAATATGTGTTATTGAAAAGAAATATACAGATGACACAGGGATTGGTGAGGCGTTGTGCAGAAATGTCCAAACTGAATGCCCTTTAAGACATTATTCATCATGTTGGCTTTCACTTGATGCTCGTTTCCACTATCAGAGCCTCTGTGTGATTTTACCGGACCCTGTGGCATCTGCGTGTCTCTATTTTACAGTTGAAGACTAAAACAACCATTTTCCAAGCCATTTCAGGAACCAACGAAGTACCTGAGCTGGGGTGTGTACTCTAAAATGTCCCAGCAGAGTCGCTGGGTGGGACTTGTGGTTGACTCATTTTGGTTGTAAATCAGTAGGAAATAATATCAGTAGACATCACAAACAACCAGCATCTGATAAATTGAACGAGTTGCTCTTAAAGTAGAATGGAAGAAGAAACCTTGAGCAGTGTTGACACAGCTTTGAAGTCACGCCAATAACGTGGCAATAATCCCTCCAAAGCTGTAATGTTGTCCACTATGTGATCTGCTACAGAACGCCATGAAACAATGCTTCTCCTGGTCATTGAACACAGCTTTTTACGTCACACAGCTGCTCTCCCAACCCCTGAATGGATGAAATTATGTCGTGCTTTGACATAGTAAAACATTTTTAATTGTTATTGATGCCTGCGGGTGCCTTTTGGCACTGATCATTGGCCAAGGCATCGCACTTCCCCGTCCCAGATATTTCCTGGAACTTTTAAAGTGGAAACGCGCCTATAGGTTCCTCGCTTTTAGACTCTTAAAGCAAACTGTTTCAGATAATACTTCTTTAAAAGTTTTGGTTGGACTGATGAACCAACACATAAATAAAAGATCCAATCTCAATTCCAAACAACATCTACCAAAACAAAAAGCTCTCTTTACCACTATTGATGCTTAGCGACTAACATCATGAAAGCGTCACATTGCTGTGGAACCGTGACAAACTCAAACGTTGGCCCAACGCTAAAGTTACCAGATGAATGCTGAGATTGTCTTTCTGCGTGACTGTGGTGTGTGTACGTATTCCAGCACCAACACACAAATGGGAGTGCACGTATCTGAGAAGCTTGCTTCTTTGTTTGTGGGTGTGTGTGTTTGTCTGTCCATGTCAGTGCATGCTGTTCCTGCTGTTGCCCCTTGCTGTGTGTGTGTGTGTCATTATCCAGCGGGGGCTGCTCTAATGGAAGCTGTGATTAGCAATGCTGTTAATTAGACCACAGAGCCGACCGCGCAGACCTCTGCCACACACACACACACACTGCAGATAAAACGCACAAGAGGAACGTGACACCCAGAAACAGGATGCCCGTATGGAGCTTCCTGAACCCTTCTGAGACATATGAAGCAAGAAGATGCGTTTTGATGTGAGTTATGAAACACAGTCATGTGTCACGGATCCCCCATCACCAAACACATGGTGCCATGGAAAATGCAGGAAAGACCAAGTTCATTTGAATCCAGATGTTTTGTCAAAATCTGGTTCTCCAACACAATATTTTGAAGAGACGACACAAATACCAGCCTTTCGATTAATATGGATCCAGAAACGATTGTTTTAAATCGTTTAATCGTTTGAATAAGCATACAGATGATGTTTCATCGGGTGGAAGTGTGTTTTTTCCACCTGTGTTTTGTTTGTTTGTTTTCTTTTGCCAGACAATAATAAATCACCAGGTGGTCAGTTTTCCATGAAACTTGAAGAAGCTTAACTGTTTAGTATGTCTGGTACTGATTAACTCTGCTGTGACCTTGGATGTGAACTTCAGATGTATTTAAAAACACAAACCCCCACCTTGACCTTAACAATTTTCTACAATAAGTCAGCAAATGTTCATCTTAAACTTAAAACCTGCTTGTTGACACGTTCATATGGATGTGAATAAAGTGTTCTTAAATCTAAGATGGGCCTTTTGTGGTGATGGCTACTTCCAGAGTGCTGCACCCTGACTTTGGAACGATCTTACGTAACACTGACAGTCTGGACTCTTTTACAAGCAACTCAAGACCCTTTTATTTAAAGCTGCTTTTACCTAAATCTTTTGTTTTCTTATTTTTAACTCAAATGTGTAATCATCTTTCATCTGTTTATGAAATTTTATAATTGTATAACTTTATTTTTCAGATGTGAATCTATTTCTGTTTTGAGACCATTATGATTTTATGACTCATGTTTTATTTTGTTTTGATCTGTGTGAAACACTTTGTGATTCTATGTCTGTGATTAGCGCTACATAAATAAAATGTACTTACTTACCTTTAAAAAGCGATTTTCTGACCGTGTTTATTTATCCAAAGATACATAAATATACAGTATACAAAAGTGATTCATCACCATGAGTATATGTTGGTAATTTTGTCTCAATATTTTGTACCCTTACGTATTTTTTTCCTTTATTTTGTATTTGTCAATTAAAGTGAAGCCACAACTCTTTATCAAGGACGTAGAAAAAGTGATTTTCACATTTACCTCTCACCTGAACTGGTCCTGTTTGTTGGTTTGGATTTCACTGTCCATTACGCAGTCGCTCGTCTTTTAACTTGTGCTAAAAGTCACGAGCATTTACCTTCAGACATGCTGATCTTTTTCTGGGTTGATGTTATCATTTTATTATTTTCCTTTTCCAGTTTCAAATGATCATGTTTTGTCATGTGTAAGTGAAAATCCACCAGACCCTTGTGGTCAACCCAACCAGACACTCTGAGGTGTTTCAACATCTAAATAAAACAAAAAAGGTGATTGAGACTTTCTGCAGCTAATTAGTTTGACAGAAAACACAGTCAGTGAACACTTTCTGCCTATTTCCATAAGAGTATTCAGTTAGACAACATCCCATGTTTCAATGGAGTCTAACTCTAATTCACCCTTTTGCTACAAGTACTGTTTGAATGTTAAACTTTTATTTTGAAAAACAACAAATAAGATGATCCAGGTTTAAAAGCTCAAACAGAAAAATCTTGTAACACGGTTCTAAAACAGAACAAGAACCTGATGATGTTCTTGTGAGAGAATTAGAGGTTGAAATGTCACGCTCGTTTCGTAACTGGTAGTTTATAAATATAACGGAAATATGTTTCTTTCATCAGCTTCTCCTTATCCGAGCTTTATCATCACATGCGTTTGTTTGCTGGATTAAAAGAATTCTCAGCTCTTTATTTATTTACATTCTTATTCTAGATTTTACAAACCCGCCACATTTATGACCTTAAATGCAAAACTAAGGCAGGAATTTTCCTCCAAACTGTTGATAAAAGTGTTGATTTATGGGCTTGATTTTGTTTTTAGATACAAACTCTTATTCTTGGGTTTACATCACAATTGAATGTGTGTGTGAGTGTTTGTTTGTGCGTAAGTGCGTGTGTTTGAAGTATTTTTAATTATCTGATAAGTAAGCAGGTGATCTCAAGCATATCACGGCTCGTCTGGGATTCACCTGGAACCCGCTGGAATGATTGGAAAAATTCATCAGCAGTGGGGAAAAGCACACATACAGTGTGTGTGTGTGTGTGTGTGTGTGTGTGTGTGGAGACCAAATGTGCAGGAGAGAGTGAAATAGCCCCTAGTGGCATTCTGTCACCCTGCTTTGCTCCAACATCTGGTCCTGTCTCATTTACCGCGGGAGATCGTCTGCGTGATGGCTTTTTAATGCCACTGACACATACACACTCCTAATCACACACACACACACACAAATACCTGTGCAAACACACACACTAACACCACCCACCTCCATACACAAAAAAGTTCACTCCTCCATCTAAATGCAACATAGATCCTGTACCTTAGCAGACGTTATCGATAGAGCATACAGAAACTTGTTTATGTTTGTTTATTTAGCAGACGCTTTTATCCAAAGCAACTTACAATTTATAACCTATAGGGCATGTTGTGATCTGTGGGGGAAACCAGAGTACCCGGAAAGGCCGCAGCCGAGTTTCGAACCTGCAACCTTCGTGCTGCGAGGCAACAGTGCTAACCACTGCGCCACCGTGCAGCCGGAAAGTTGGAGAAAGTTGGCTGAGATGTTGGAGTGTTGAGGGCATTGTGGTAAAAATTGATGAAAACTCAAAACTCCAACTGTGATTGTGTGAAAACTTTCAACGATATCAACTAGCAAGTTCAGACACGCACGCCAAAGTTCTGTGCGTACATTTAAAACAACGTATAGTCTAGAGTTGTTCTGAACAAAAGCACTCCAACCAAGGCTGGATTTTCTCACCACTTGTGCTAAAATCCTGATATCCAACAAGAGATTTCTTGCAGTGTTTTGGGGTTTTTTCCACGTTTGATGACATACCACCAGCAGAAGTCTTAGCTTGTTTCTCTGGATTCAGCTATGCATTTTGATGTATAATGTGCATGTTTTATTCAGCTGTGGTGTGTGGAAATCAGACTAAACTAGACAGAATCTTGAACATTATTTATGAATTGGCACAAATGGCATTCTTTACAATATTTACAAACCTTCATCCCTCTTCCGCTTGCCTACGTCAGCAGCTGAGCTGATTCCCAGGATGCCGCTGATGGAGTAGGAGGAGCCAGCCGAGTCGCTGGTCACTGCTGAAACTTGTGTGGCAGCAACCGATGTCGCTGTAGAAGGATCACATGGTGGATTAACGGAAGTGTCAAATTAACCAAACAGTGTGGTCATGATCCTGTTCTAATACAACATTCTCAGTTAAGTTATTTATCTGGTTAAAATTATACCTGAGTCAAATTGCACTTGTGTGTTTTTTTATAAAAATAGAAGATTTTTAAAAGTGAATATTTATGTCAGAATAAAACTTAGATTAAATAAAGCTTAAATAACTTTGAAGAAGCAATAATTTAGTTCAACATTTAAAAAGCATTGTTTTTAAACGTGGAGCTTAGTGGAACAATTCAAACAGCATTTTAAAAAATCATGTAGAAAAATTCAATTGTAAAAATGAAAAATTATTAGATGACTAAATAAAAAAACTGACTGTGTGCGTTACAGAGAGCTGTAACATGAAGGAGAAACCTGTTCAGCCCTCCTTCTAATCTCCCCCCAGGAGGAGACAAGTTCCTCGCAGAGCGACATGGTGACACACTTGTCCAGGCGTCATTCTCTCTCTCTCTCTCTCTCTCTCTCTCTCTCTCTCTCACACACACACACACACACACACACACACACACACACACACACACACACACACACACACACACACACACACACACACACACACACACACACTGAAACATACAGTTTGGTCTTTTATCGGTGAGAGGACGTCAGGCTGAGTGACAGCACGTTATCCCAGGAGGGACAGAAGAAGGTGTGGCAACAGACATCCTAATCCTCTCCCTCAGCAAACCCCCACCCCTCTCTTCCCCAGACACAGAACGACAAGGCCAAACAGGGAATAAGAAAAAAAGAAGACAAACTGAAGGATGAAAGTCCTTTCGAGCTGTTACTCTTTCACTAACGACAAGCTCAGTATAATGAATGCATATCCCCTTTTTTTCCCATCACTTGATTTAGCACTTCAATTATCTGATTTCCCTTTCTTTTTCTTTTCTCTCTTCTTTTATCACGACGTAACGCTCTTATTCTGCAAATCCAAATGTTCAATTTTCCACCTGAGAGTGGGAGCCATTTATCTGTGTAATCTGTGTGAGCGTGCACGCCCGTCTGTGTGTGTGCGTGAGTGCACATCTCACTGCATCGATGTGCGTATCTACCAGACGTGTGTAAAAGGCAGGAGTCAGGAGGCTGTGTGTGTGTGTGTAAAATTAATTTAGATTAAAAGACAATGTGTGATCATGAAGATATAAGAGACACTGAGGCTCAATCCACTGCAGTGAGGAGTGGGGAAACAGAGAGAGGGGTTATTCATGGAGTAAAGGGAATAACGATTCCATCAGGGTTATAAAACGATTAATTTAGTTTACAAGGAACTTTCTTTTAAATACGAGTAGAAATATTAACTAAGATTTTGCCGTTTAAATTCCCTTCCCTTCTCTGATCTTTTCCTCAGTCTTGAAAAAGCAGCACCCAAAGGGTAGTGCACGGGCTATTTGCAGCTCCCAGAGTCCTTTGTTGCAGTCAGCTACTAAAATTCAACATTGGTTGAAGTTCAGGGCTAAATCTTCATTGATGCAAACGGAAACAAATGACAAAAACAGATCATGTAGAATACAAATCTACTTTTTAACCACATCTTTGCTTACATTAATGGATGAATGCAAATAAAATAAAATAAATGATGACCATATTTGGCTGAAGAATACATAAGATTTTAACCAAAGTCTGTTGCCTTTTTCATTCAAACACCTAAAATCTTTTCTTGGGTTTAGGGATCCTGGATTCAGTTCATGTCTCCAAGGGGACGTTTCTTGTTATTATGCATTAAAATGTATTTTCTTTTAAGTTCTGCTAAATGAAATTAAAACATGTTTTTGGTTGTGGTTGGGTCACAAATTGTCAGGAGATCTTGTAAACACCTCCGGTGTTGTTTCAAATGCATCCTTCACTCTTTCTGACATGCTGAACCAACAAATATCCATCTTTCGTGTTATTTAGTTAGGGTTAGGGTCTAGGTGCCGCATTGTTAAATGTTCAGAGTGATGTAAGGGCAGGAATGAAGACTTCACAGCAGAAACCTACCGAGGTTGTGAGCAGACACCGAGCTCGTTTGGCCAGGCTGCTGCTGGACCTTGGTCCGAATGATCCTGCAGGAGGAGAAGAGATGTTAGTGTGTGAGAAATTCTGAGTGACAGAGAGAACATGACCACCGTGGGAGCAGTGTGTGAATGTGTGTACGTGTGTGTGTGAGCTTGCATGTGTGTGTGTGTGTGTGTGTGTGTGGTGGCTTGAAGAGGGGCCTTACACTTCCTGCTTGGCTGATCATGCAGGGCTTTCCTTCCCCTTTCATCCTTTCCTTCTCTTTTCCTCCACTCTGCCCTTCTCTCATTTCCTCTCTCCTGTTTTCTCTTCTTTCATTTCTTTTCTGTTCATTTCTTCCATTCTCACACACACCTTCATTTCTCTTTCTTTCCCTCTCTTCCCTCCCTCCTCTCTGCCTCTGTGCTCAGGAGAGGGGCTTGTCGTCGTACCATCGTGTAGAACCACTGAGCTGAAGCCACTTCATACATATGGAGACTGTGGGCCTCTTTACAATTCTCTTTTCCCCTCACACACACACACACACACACACACACACACACACACACACACACACACACACACACACACACACACCCTGCACTCTGTACCTGTTGCAACCATTGCCACCCAAACACCCTGATTACACAGACTGTGGTACCTGTTGATGGAGCTGACACTTGGGACGCTGTCGTTGTCACACACTCGCTCGGCCAGCAGCCTATCCCGGATCTCCCAGGCAAACATGGTGGGGTTTTGGCGTTTGTAATCAGCGATCTTGTCGACCACTTTGGGTGTAGCAACCTTTGGTTTGGATCCCCCGATCACCCCGGGGCGGATACTGCCTGTTTCATAGTACCTGTCATGATAAACACACAAGATGAATTGGATGATCTCCTCTATAAACGCACAGAGATGTTTCACAGGCACTTCCTGCTCCAGAGCTGAAGGGTTCTGGTCTGTGGTTGCTGGCATGAACTTGCCTGCCCAGAGTTTTCCAGCCTGTTTGTGTCTATCTGGATTTCTTTGTTCCTGTTCTCTCCCTCCAACCTGAGGGCGCAGCAGTCTGGCTCTAACAGAGAGGAAGTTTTTCCTCTTTCATCAATGCCAAGTACTTGTTCAAATATAATTGTTGGGTTTCTCCCAAAAGAAAGTGCCTCAGGGTGGGTTATTTAGTTGGTGCTTGATACACTAGAGCTTAAAAACATACATTTAAAAATTCTAGGGACACAAGAAAACATTTTGTGACATTTCTTTGAATGATACTGAATCAATATTTAAAAAGAGTGAACCTAATCTTGTTTTTGTTGTATTTCCTTTGTGTGGTGCAATTCTAACTCCGACTGGTGAGTGGCAGCCATTTTTATCACCTTCATTCTGGCAGAACAAGATCTTATGATCCGGCTCGAGTTTTCCGTTTATTTAGTCTTACAAACTCTACCATCTGGCCGTTGGTGTTGCAATATATCATATCGCCTCGTTGGGATTGTGATATATATATATTGTATTGCCAGAGTATTGACAAAACACCCCTAATGAATTCATTCATTTATTTGTTGATTGATTCAATAAAATTATGCCAAACAAAACAATTTGCTAACTGATACTGGAAACATTTTCCTCTGTGCTGGTTTTTTGTTTTAGTCTGAGTCACCACTTGGATTCATCAAAGGAAAACGTCTCATTGGAAAATACTTTACTGTATAGGTTTTAGCCAGCATCGAGTTCTTTAACACCAACCACACTATTTGGTATTCACTGTCGAAAGCTGTTGTCGTGAGGCAACTACACTTCCTGACCAATAAAAAGTTATGACCAATAAAAAAGGTCACACACTCTAATATGTATTTGGACCACCGTTGGCTTTGATCACGGCACACATTCGCTGTGGCGTAGTTTTGATAAACTTCTGCAATATAACAAGATTTACTTCCATTCAGTGTTGTATTAAAGTTTCACCAAGATCTTGCATTGATGATGGTTGAGTCTGACCGCTGCACAAAGCCTTCTCCAGCACATCCTAAAGATTATCAATGGGGTTAAGGTCTGGGCTCTGTCGTGGCCAATCCATGTGTGAAAATGACGTCTCATGCTCCCTGAACGACTCTTTCACTAACTGAGCCCGATGAATCCTGGCATTGTCCTCTTGGAATATGCACGTGTCATCAGGGAAGATGGAATAACCTGGTCATTCAGTATATTCAGGAAGTCAGCTGAACTTGTATTGCTGAACCTAGACCTGACCAACTGCAGCAAGCCCAGATCATAAATACTGCCCCCACAGGCTTGTACAGTAGGCACTAGGCATGATGGGTCCAGCTTACCCTGATGCACCATCACTCTGGAACAGGGTCCACCTGGACTCATCAGACCACATGACCTTCTTCCATTACTCCATAGTCCAATCTATGCTTCCTAGCAAATTGAGGCATTTTATCTCGTTTACCTCGCTGATGGTGGTTTTCTTAAAGCAACACAGCTGGTCAGTCCCAATGCCTTGGGCTCCCTTCACACTGTTTGTGTGGAAATGCTCTTAGTTTCACTATTAAACATGGCCCTGGGTTCTGCTGTTTATCTTCTATTTGATTTCACCAAACGTTTAAGTGAGCGCCAATCACGATCATTCAGGATGTTTTCTAGCTGTACTTTTTCGTCAAAGACGATGGGTCCCCACTATCCGTCCAGTTTTTAAGAATGTGTTGGACAGTTCTTAACCCAATTTTAGTCATTTTTACAATCTTCTTAGATGTTTTCTCTGCTTGATGCATGCCAATGATCTGACCCTTCTCAAACAGACTTACGTCTTTTCCACGACCACCAGATGTGTCTTTCTACACGAATATTTAAGAAATGAGAAGCAACTCATTGCAAGTTGGGATTAAATAACTTGTTACCAGCTGAAAGTTAATCCTCCGTGCAGTAATTATCCAATAGGAGGCTCGTACCTGTTTGTATAGCTAAATCCAAGCTGTGACTTTATATTTTTTAGGTCAGTCAGGGTGTGTTGGTCTATTTCAAGGAGGTGTGCATTAAATAAAACAATAAACATAATTTACTAAAACTTGGTTCAAAACTGTCATCACACATAACAAAAACTTTTAAAAAAACTGTGACCAACCATCATTTTCCA